>NC_056745.1:1184976106-1185023129 GCF_019279795.1 Protopterus annectens
CCTATTTTTTCTCAACCTTTATTAAGGCAGTACCTCAGAGGAGCCAAAAGCTTACGGCCTCCAGTGAGATCACCAATACCTGCATGGGACCTCAATTATGTCTTGGAAAAACTCACTCTGCCTCCTTTTGAGCCAGCTGCTACAGATGACATAAAATTTTTATCATGGAAAACAGCTCTACTCCTAGTAATAACCTCTGCAAGACGAGTCTCAGAGCTGCAGGCACTCATGGCTGTGGAACCTTTTATCATTTTTCATCCAGATAGGGTTTCTCTAAGGACAAACCCCACATTTATGCCTAAGGTAGTGTCCAGTGTGGCCCTCAACCAAACTATTCATTTGCCTACATTTTATCCAAACCTGCAGAATAAGGGTGAGAAACTTCTGCATTCTTTGGACATACACAGACAACTGTGCTTCTACTTGGACAGAACCAAAGCTTTCAGAAAGACTGAGCAATTACTGGTAGCATATGCTGCAGGATCACAAGGAAAGGCTATCTCAACGCAGACTATTTCCAAGTGGATAAGTCACTGCATTCATTTATGCTATTCTCAACATGGCAGATCAGTGCCTAAGGGCATTAGGCCACATTCAACCAGAGCAGCAGCCACTTCAGCAGCCTTCCTCAGAAGAGTGCCAACCAAAGACATTTTAGAGGCTGCAACCTGGAGTTCAGTGCACACTTTTACAAAGCACTACCACTTACCACTCTACTCCAAATCCAGAGCAGGCTTTGCCACTGCAGTCCTGCAGGGCCTCATAGCCATTCCTAATTCTATTTAGTTCCAGCCTCCCAACCTTAGCTTTGGGATTCAACCCAATTGTAATGACTGCAGCAGTGAAACATGATGAACATAGTACAGTTGGGTACCTACCATAAATGTAGATGTTCCAGTGTATTCAAGTGTATTCACTGTTGCAGTCCAGGTTACCCACCCACCATCCCGCTTTTCTTTGCTGGACCATATCTATACGTCTCTATTCTATACAACCTATGTGGTGTATTTGCTTGTAGATGAAGGAAACATTACTTGTGGCATGCATGCTTTATAAACATATTTTTTAGCCTACCCTTTTGGGGGCACCTGACATCTGGGGCAAGAAAAACTGAAGAAAATGGTGTCGGCTGCATCTTTTATACCCCTGGCGCACTGATGTCAGGGAGGAGGCGACAGCAACCGACGCCGGACCTAGACTTTGGAATTCAGGCCGACTGCGGGTAGCCTGCCAGCAGGATAACCCAGTTGTAATGACTGCAACAGTGAATACACTCAAACATCTACATTTATGGTAGGTACACGACTGTACTTTCCTGAAGCAGAAGCAGTTCGCAAGTGCCGGTCTGCCGACTCCTGAAATTTTCATTTTCGGGTTTCAGACCCGAAGTCTTCAAAAAAGATAAGTACCCCATTGGGGATCCTTTTTCTTGCTCTAACCAATGTCAGTAAAAGTTAACAATTGCCTTACCTATGGAAAGCAAATACCTCATAGAGATTTTCATTCTTACTGCATCCCCTGTTAAGGCCCAGACCTACGATGTCCCTCGCTGTTGGTTTTGTGCCTTGTTCAACGCCCAAACTATTCGTCATCAGGCTATTTTTGCAGCCAATTACTTTCGTACTCAATCTGTGTACTCCAAAATGGCTTTGTTAAGCCATCTGACTACTGATCTTCCGAAAAAAAAAATGTAAGGATAAAGACAGAGACAGACTGCTTAGGTCCAAAACTGCTGACGATGCTTCCGTTAAGCTAGTCGCCAGTCCGCCGGTACTCAGTGAGGCACTTTTGCAGCCGCTGATACCCGCTACTTCAGATTCGCAGGCCTCTACTGAGACCCATTCGGAATCCGGTATGCCGCAAGATGCTTCTTCGACTATGGAACCTGTGGATGTCTCTACCTTGGATGGGTCTGGAGCCACTGTGCAGGCACCGGCTTCTGAGGGTGTATTCAGGCCTACAGACATTCATATTAAACCGACACCATCTTTTTCATCCAGGCCAAAAACTCACACTACACCTAGAAAACTGAATACCAAACCGCAGGCTCAGGCCCACATGCCTCAAAAACAAATGCTTAGAATGGCTGAAGACCTTATTACCTCAATTAGGGGAAGCCACCCTTCCCCCTCTAAGAGACCTAGAACTGATTTTCTTTCTGATTGTTCTGATCAGGAATGTGATATTTCTGCTCCTTCTGATTACCAGGATTTGCCCTTATCTACTTACGAGGATTCTGATGCAGAGTATTCCATTCCCTCTGCTTCCCCTCCAGAAGATGTTTCCCTTGGTGAAACTTTGCATACTCTTAGGGAGCATTTCCGCTGGGAAAGCCAGGATTACTCTGAGTCCAAAAAGAGACTTAGGGAATTCTTACTCCTACCTCAACACAGGCCTTTAGCTATCCCTCCTGTTCTGGACATTGTAGATGATGCTTTCTTGTAATCTAGCCTTACCCCAGACACTTTACCTCCAGCTCCCAGAAAATCTGACAGGTATTACAGAGTACCTGACTCTCACAAGTTACTCTTCAAGAATCCTTCTGCAGATCCAGAGACCATTTCCCAAGGACCAAAAGGCATTAAGGCTACTGCTGCCAAAAATGCTATCCCTTCTGATAGAGATTCTAGAGCCTTGGACAGATGGGGTAAGGAGGTATACACTTCTGCTACTTTGGCCGTTAGGGCTTTAAATTGCCAGTTTCATATGTTAAAGTATCAGCAGCATATTATGGGACTACTTAGACAGAAAATTATGTTGATTCCTGACTTTGCTGAACACAAAGAATTGCAAGATTTAATGCATTCTGCAGAACAAGTTGGTAAACATACTTTGCAGTGTGGTTTTGATGCTTTAGAAGCACCTTGTAGGGCTACTGTCACAAAGTCTGTACTTAGAAGGCATGCTTGGCTTAAGGAACAAAACTTGCCAGATCATGTTAAAGCTAAATTATTGGATACTCCCTTAAACCAAGGCTGCCTATTTGGCAACAAAGCAGAAGTCCTCAAAAGGATGGAGGAAAAAGCTAAATCTATGCAAACTGTTAAAGATTTCCTACAAGTACAGCCTCCCAGATTCAGTAGGCATTGGCCTTCAAAGAACTGGTCCTTTCCAGTCCCTTCCAGGCCTTCTCAGTCCAAACCCAGGAACAGCAGACCACCTAGGCTAAGTCTCAGACTACGCACAGATCTAAGCAGTGGGGGACTCCCACTTCCAAAGCAGGGAGTAGTAAGCCACCGCCTATGAAAAAATGGCACAATGACTTAACCTTAAACCTCCCAAGCCCTGCTCATCTACCTGCTCCCTTAGGAGGAAAGCTCGCCCTGCATGCAAAAAACTGGGAACTCATTACCCAGGACAAATGGGTTTTGAACATAGTTTCTCAAGGATACAGATTCCACTTCCACACACTACCAACCCCAAATGGTTAGCCAGACTCCCCCCCAAATCAATGGGCGGAGACCCAACAGCAGGTTCACTCTCTTATCAGTATCAGGGCTATTCAAACTGTCCCAGCAGAACAAAGGGGACAAGGTTTTTATTCAAGACTTTTTCTGGTACCCAGAAAAGACAACTCCTGGCGTCCTATCCTGGACCTCTCCATTCTCAACACCTTTCTGGTGATTCCAAAATTCAAAATGCTAACTCTTCAACAGCTTTTTCCTATGCTAGCCAAGGATGCCTGGCTGGCAACCCCAGACTTAAAGGAAGCTTACCTGCACATCCCAATAAGAGGATCCTGCAGACAATACCTAAGTTTTAAGGTGGGCTCCATGCACTTTCAGTTCTCTGCATTTCCCTTTAGCTTATCTACTGCACCCAGGGTGTTCACAAAGTGTCTAGCTCCAGCCATTGCATTTTGCAGGCTGAGAAATATGCAAATTTACCCATACTTGGATGATTGTCTGATTCAAGCAGAAAGCCAGGACTTGCTATTACAACACCTGGCATTCATAAAGAAACTTCTAACCTCACTGGGGTACACCAAAAATGAAAAGAAATCTCACCTAGTACCCTGCCAACAGATTGTATTCCTGGGAGCAAGCTTGAATACAACTTCCCAGATGGCATTCCTCACTCCAGAGAAACAAGTTTATTTGACAACCTACTTCAAACTATTGGCCACAAAACTCCAGCTATCTGCAAAGAAAATACTGCAAGCCCTGGAGTTCATGGCCTCTTGCATTCTACTAATTCCATATGCAAGACTGCATATGAGGAAACTCCAATGGTATCTAAAAAGCCTATGGTGTCAACATTCTCAGGACCTAGAAACAATGATTTCTATCATTCTTTGTATAAAGACAGAGTTCCTCTGGTGAGCAGAGGCCTGCTATCACAATAAGGGACTCCCTTTCACTCTACTCCCTGCCGCCCAAACCCTAACAACAGACACATCAGACTCTGCATGGAGGGCCCACATGGCAGGGCAGTGCATTCAGGGCAAATGGAACCCAAGACAGATGCACCTGCATATCAATCAAAAAGAAATGTTAGCTCTACAGAATGCTCTGACAGCCTTCAAAGATCGTATTCTTCTAGGACAACTATTGGTAAAGACAGACAACACTACAGTTATGTGGTACATAAACAAGCAGGGTGGAACCCACTCATACCCTCTCTGCAGACTAGCCATGGCTCTGTGGGACACATCCTTGAGCTACCAAGTACACCTACAAGCACAATTCCTGCCAGGCAAACTAAATTCACTGGCAGATGACTTAAGCAGAAATCTCATGGACCCACACGGATGGAAACTAGAACCCAAAATATTCAACCTCTTGAGGAACAAATGGGGGACTCCAGAGGTAGACCTGTTTGCCTACCCTCAGAACTACCAATTGAACAAATTCTGCACAAGAACTCCCCACAGTCAAGCTTGGAAAGTGGATGCACTGTCCTTTACCTAGGAAAGCCTCTCGGTTTATGCCTTTCTCCCTCTGCCTCTCCTCTCGAAGGTTCTACTAAAGATCAAACAGGACAAGCCAAAGACAACACTGATTGCACCAGACTGGCCACACCAGCACCGGTACCCCCTCTTGCACAGTATGACACTGCTACAACCATGGCACCTGCCTCAGACCCCTTCCCTGCTGTCCCAGCAGGTGGGCCAGATTCTGCACCCTCAGATTCAAACCCTAAACCTTGCAGCCTGGCTAATTCCTTGAGCTCTCCTCTAGCATCCCTCGCCGATTCCTCAGAAGAAGGGTTAGAGGACTTCTAGTCTCCCCACTGCTTGAGGATTTCGAGAATGTCTCCGAATGAGATGTCATCTGGGGGGAGACCATGGGGACCCTTCCCCCTCATCACAATCGGTGTCTTCCTGGGAATCAAGGTGCTTCCTCTTGCACCATTTCTTCTGGGGTGGCTCCTCAGTGGGATCTTCTGAGGAGGACTCTGGAGAAGGGTTCCCTTCAAAAAGGGGTCTTGTTGCTCCCGTGCCCGGGATCCTGAAATAGGGGGTTAGGGCAGCTTCATGATAGGGGGGGTTCTGATGCTGATGTCATTGGTGCTGACTGCAAGCCTGATGAGGCAATGACCCTCTCCATCACCTGGAAATCAGGCCCGCCTGAGGAGGGATAGGAGCCCAGAACTGAGAAGGACAACCTCGGAACTGGGGTCACACCCTGCCTTGAGGAGCCCACATCCAGGTGAGGAGCCCTGAGAGGATTGGACGCCATTGGAGCCATGGACATAGATGGCACCAATGAGAAAATAGGCACTGGGCTAAGTACCAAGGTATGGACAGTCCTAGCACTGCTCCAAGAGAGCATAGGCTCCACCAGAACCGATGCAGCAAGGGTGTTTGGTGCTGACAGGGGGAAAAACCTGCTGTTGGAGCTGAGATAGTATGCACCGGGGTGGACATTGGTACCAAGATCTCCAGGACCTGGGTAGAGGCCAGATGAAGATAAACAGGGGAAGATGTAGTAAAAGATTCTGAGCCAAGAGGGATGGAAGGTCTAGCTGAAATGGGCAATCCCTTAGCTGCCAGAAGCTGGTCCATAACCTGCACTAGGTCTAATTCAGAAAAACTACTAGTGGATCTAAAGGAGGCTGCTGAAGGAGAATCAGGCCTTTCTAGAAAGGGGCTAAACCTCTGCCCCAAAAAAGGGGTTATAAGTTGGAGAGTATCTTGTCCTTGGCAGATATTCGACTTTAGGAGCCGATGGAGCCGAAGAAACTATCGGCACCATGGCCGGAGATGGTGCTGAAGCAGGTACAGTCATAGGAGCCAATGTCGGATCCAAGGATGGCACCAAAGTTAGTGGTACCGAGGCTGGAACCGAAATGGGGTTGAAATCATAGACGGCACTGAGGGAGAAGATACAGAGCCTGGTGCCAAAGAGGTCTACGCCAAGGGCGCCGGAGAAGCATGGAGCTGACTCGGTTCCATAACTGGCGGAGATGCAGAAACTGAGTGACTCCATTTTTCCTTATGTTTTTTGGTCTTTGGAGGAGGTGAGACCTCCGACCCAGATAGAGCCTCTGAAAAAGGTGTCTTAATTAAACCTTTTAAAATAAGTTTATGTTTATGTTCTGCTAGTGTACGATTACTAAAACTAGCACAAATGTCACAGTCAGCTTTAATATGGTCCACGCCCAAACTTTAGACACAACGAGCATGTCCATCTGAGTTGGGCAGCTTATGCCCACACTTGTTACACTGTTTAAATCCCAACTTAGCTTTGTCTGACATAGTAAGGCAACAAGGCTATCCTAATAGAAGAAACAAAAGAAGGGAGAGAAAAAAGTGAGAGAATACCAACGATGATATTAAAATTTACCACAAGTGGTAAGGAAGGGCCTACCAAAGGCAGGAGAGAGGGACAGTACCAACAATGGTAGAAATTTAATTACCAAGGTAAAGGGTAGGGAATCAAAGTAGGTTATAGGGGACAGTGAGAAAAGGCTAAATTGACTAAAAAATATGAAATGTTGAGGAGAAACTATATTAAAAACCACAATTTTCTACTTAGCTTTGAGAGAGATGGCTAGCACATCTGACGAGGAACGTGGCAAACGAGATCTGGAGTAACTAGGAGAGGGGCATTATGGGTAGGTCTTAGCTGAGAGTTTTTGGCTGGCATGAGCTTGGAAACGGCCTTATTGGTTCCGAGGATGGAACCAAAGTCCTAATTGTAATGAATAAACAAAGATTTACAACATCAGATGTACATTTTCCTCATTTACCTTCTCCTGCCTCTTAATTATTTCATTCAATTTGCTCTTGCCTCAAATTGTGCTGTCCATGTATGATCGCTTACTGTGTTTGTGTGTAACAACCTATTGTGTATATTATGTGCTCGATCCTCTGTGTACCTCTTTATGGCCACTAACGGTTGACCTGGACATGAACAGGTGCTGTTGAATGTGTAGGCTTACTTAACAGCTTGCATAATCAATGAACACCACTGCTCATCATGCTAACAACAGAGTGTGTAGGCGTAGCTCAACGTGTACACTTACGTTAATGAATCCCAGGTAAATCAGAAAAAATATTAGAAGTCTGCCTATAATTCAGTGAGGTTTTGAAATAATTTATCTTAAAAAGCAACAAACAAAAAACTAGCATATCCCAGCTGCACCAGTCTTGATATGTACATACCTGTCTAACAGATGGAAGAATTTGGTGCTGGACAGAAGAAAAGGATATCAAAAGGGGATACAGTTAGTAAATGAATAAACACTGCATGCATAATATCCATACTTCATGATGTTAAATATGATAGAGTTTTTTCTAACAAGGATAGGATACTGAGTTGGACCTCTGTAATCAGATCTGGGATGGTGTTTACCAGTGATCCATGCTTCCTGACCCTGCTCAACATAAAAAAATAAAACTGCGGAGGCACAGTATAGGCCTATCACCTGCACAAATAGTGGTGGTGGGAAATCCTGATGAAATAAGATAGAACAAGCCCTGGCAATGGAAACTGCTGTTGCGACATAGAATGTCTGGGATGTCACCTCAGTGCTGGGGAATAAGACAAAGCTTGTGTGAGAGGTTGAAACATAGAGAACAGCTTTACCTTGTCTTACCTCTACACACCATTGGTTGTGGAACAACATTTGCTAAGTGCAGTGGTTTCTATCCTTTTCTGGACTTGACACTCAGGACAGGGCTCTCCTCTAGTGGGTGTGAGGATACCCACAAGCCCCTATCTGGATACTGTTCAGTTAAAAGCCATGTCAGTGTATGACAAGGCTGCCTTAAAGTGACTGCAACTGCAAAAAGAAAAGGTCCACTTGTTTGTGCATGCAGAGCTGATGGCTGTTCAGAGTCCTCAGCTTTCTTCCAGACTAGGGATAAAATGTTTGTTTGGGCACCACCTACTGATTCTTTAGCTCGAATGGAAGATTCCAGCACTCCCATGGATAATGACAGTAATGCCTGGATGGATCTGATTGGGAGGAATGGCTTGCCAGGTCTGATTGAACATGAGAGGTAAATTGTTTTTTTTCTTCTGTGCTTGTTATATATATTTCTCATAACAAACACCATTATCAAACAAAAGACAGCTCATAGATGTACTTGATACCATAGTGCCTTGGGCCAAAGACTGATGACTGACTTCGAAGTCATGCCATTAGGCCTGAGGGCTTTCATTCTATAGACTTGGGTTAATAGAAATGCTGAGATGAGCTGTCAACTAATAACAATTTGGTAGTGAGTTGGATCCGTCACAACAGTTTTACAGATCTAGAGAGCCCAAACACATAGCGAGGATGTCCTGGAAATGTCTAGCAGATGTTACTGTACAACTCCTACCTCCAGAAGAAGCACTTCTCTTACATACCTGGAGAAACCAGAGATGTGGAATTTGAACATAATGTATTCAAGATATCAATGGTTTGAGTTATAGCAAGGTGCTGTAGTTAAAAGATAACCGGTGTTTAACATGGCACTAACTCTAGGGCCCACTGGTGTTTGTCAGTGATGAGTAAAATGGACAGATTAAAGAAAGAGATGTTTTGCAAAATGCTGGCAGAAGATCTCCAGATATGCCTAACATGTACTAACAAGCCAGAAAGGCAGCAGCTGTAGTAGTCACAGAAATAAAAGGTATGATATAGAATGAGATTATTATGACCATAGGAAATTACTTTCAGGTGACATAAAAAAAGTCCTATCAACCATCAAAAGGATTGAAAAGAGGAGGTGAGATATTGTCCAGACTGTTCTCAGCAAGAGTAGAGAAACACTAACTTCAGATAGTGACATTGTAGAGAAATGTAAGGAACAATTTGAGGACCTCCTGAATCTGATGGACATACCCTTTTCTGTGGAAGCATTCTCAGAAACAAGTGGTAGTACTGGATTAATTTTTCTAGATGTGTTCACTACAGCACGTAAACAATTCTATTGTGGCAAGGCTGCAGGAGTACATTAGATCCAGACAGACTTGTTGAAATGTGTGTGGATGTTATTAGAATGGCAGGACTAACATTCTATTTTAATGTTGTACAAAGTGGTGGTGCTGCGGTAGCATTGTCGCCTCACAGTTAGACGTTACCCATTCGATTCTCAGTTAGAACGTCCTCTGTGTGGCGACATGCATGAATGGGCCTTCCTTCATTGAAGGTTGTGCGTTAGGCCTGGCAAGCCAGCACGTAAAAATCTACTGCCAATCATTAGCGGACCGGAGTTCCACTGTGGCGACCCCTAATCGGGAAAAGCCAAAAGACACAAACAAACAAACAAAGGGCTGTGACATCACCTCTGGATTGGCAAACCGAGGTAATGGTCCTTGGTTTCAAAAAGGGATGGGGAAGTATGTGTGTTTTAATCATAGTCTTGTCCTCAGCCTCCTTGGGAATGCCTGCATAAGAGAGGTTAAAACGAAATTTGATTCAATATCTAGGCTTGTAATTCAAGAAGACCAATGCAGGCTCTGCTCTGGCCACACAACGGTAAGGCAACTCTTTTTCCAGGCTTGCACAACTATTGGAGGGATCAAGGGAGTTTGACAGTACTGTCTACTTGTATTTTGTGGACAAAAAGAAGGCATATGACTGTGTGGCCTAAAATGATTTGTGGGAAGTGTTACAACAGTACTGAGCCCCTGACACATGAGATTCACTCTCTACACTAATGGAATGAGAGTTGACTCTGCGTCCTTGGTGTTAAGTTGAATATTTTCATGGTGGATCCAGGACTCTGCTAAGAGTGTGTCTTCTCTCCCCTCCTGTTTGTGATTTTTATGGCAGGGATATCAAGGTGCAAACAAGGTCTGGAGAGTACCTAGCTTGGAGATGTGACAGTTGCATCTTTGCTGTTTGCAGGTGATGTTATCCTCTTAGCTTCATGCGATTGTGATCTTCACTATGCAAATAGCCTTAATATCAGAGATTGTGGTTCTGTCCTGGAAGATAGTGGATTGTTTTGTAAACATGGAAGGGGATGAGATACTTCATTAGGAGGAGTTTAGGTAACCCGAGGTCTTGTTTACCATTGAAGATAAACTGGATAAGAAACTTGATCAGTGGATGGCTCACATGAGTTATAGGATAAATCTCTCAGTTTACTGAACAAAAGATTCAAAGATTCAAAGAAACTTTATTGTCATTTAGGACCACACAAGTGCAGCCTAAACAAAATTACAAATGTCAGCTCACAAAAGAAATGCAGTGCAAATAACATAGATACAGCGGTATCAAAGAATAACATAAGAAAGAAAATAACAACATGTATAACATGCAAGAAGTATTTCACATTACAAAAACACACTCAATACCCATTATCCAATGATAAATAATAAATAAATACCCACCACCAAACCTCTTCACCTTCAAGATAGAGAATAAATAGAGACTAGTGAATAGCAGCTGTTTAGTTACCATATTGCACTTGTTAACCTTAGACATGAATCAGTATAGGCATCATATTGCATATTAGCAATACTGGCGGTAATTGCTCAGAGCAGCAGGATTAAATAAAAAAAAGAGGCTTCAGTATATCAGGTATTATGACTGGTGTCTGAGTTAATAAGTCTCACAGCTGTAGGATACAAATTGTTCCTGAATCTGGTAGTCCTACAGCGGGAGCTGTGGTACCTCTTTCCAGAAACAAGTTGTGAGAACCAGTTGTAGGCTGGATGGGTCAAATCAACTAGTATTTTCTATGTTCTCTTTCTTGCTCTTGTAAAAAATAGCTCCTGAATAGAAGGGAGGTTTGTGCCCAAGATTTTCTTAGCCACCCTCACCACCCTCTGTAATTATGTCTTCCAGCTAAGCTATAAAGTTGTTAGTGAGGATGCTTAGGATAGCTCCCCTGTAAAAAGTGGTAAGAGCAGACAGTGAGGGGCTGGCCTTTTTGATCCTTCTCAGGAGATGAAGCCTCTGTTAAGCCTTCTTGAATATATGGTTGGTATTAACAGTCCAGGAAAGGTCATCTGGGATGTGAAGACCCAGGAACTTGGTTGTTTTGACTTTCTCTACTACCTCCCCTTTAATAGTGAGTGGTTCGTGAACTGTTGCCTTTCTCCTGAAGTCCATAATCATTTCTTTGGTCTTATTAACATTCAGATCCACATTGTTCCTGTCATACCAGGCAATAAAAGTGTTCACCTCATCCCTGTAGTTATGTTTATCCCCACCACTAATGAGACCCACAACTGTGGTATCATCAGTGAATTTTATAATATGGTTTGAGTTATAAAATCCAAAAAACATGATGGACTCAAAAGTCGTAGAAGATTGATTGATTGATTGATTGATTGATTGATTGATTGATTGATTGATTTACATTTGTTTACTGGGAAATTCCAACTGGACACAGGTCCTTTTTCAGTGGAGAGCTGGGGAGGAAAGCTTCACAGAACAATAAATGAGCAGCAGAGTACATGAAGAACAATTGAATATACATACAACAGCAAATAAAACATTAGCTATAAATGCAATATGAAACATAATAATGAACAGATATACCAATATCTAGCTAGAGGCTAGGAATAAAGGTAGGATGATTATACAGATAGTACTCAGCTCAAATGGATACTGTTCTAAAGTCATATACCTAAATCTTATATACAAATATTGCACTAAACTCAAACAGATATAAAGCAGATGTTCCACATGAAGGTGGTAAAAGCTAAAAGGGCTAATGGGATGGAAGGGGGAGACAGAGGAGTAAGAGAGGAGACTGAGTGAGTAGTATCCATGGTAGTGAGAGGAAGCTAGGTCTATGTCAGCTGGATATGTATTTGGAGTTGAGATGAAGTTGAAATATTTAATATAAAAAACACCAGATAATCACTCAATAAGCACTTTTGTCTCTCAAGGAGACTTCATCAGATAAAAAACATCCAGCCTCAATCGTCTTTATATATTTAAATTCAAAACATTAATTACAATCATTAATTTAATTCAATTACTTGAAATTTGCTTCTTAAAACTACATAGCACTATAAACCAATACAAAAGGTTTCCCTTCCCATCTTTAACATAACATTATAATGTACACACAACCTTATCATTTACAAAATTAATTGATCTATAAGACTTATTTTCTTATGTTAATACCTCAGCTCTTTCTTTTAATATTGGTCCAATGGATACATGGTCATTCAAACCAGGGTAAAGTGTGGCATTTAACTTTAACTGCCACACTAATTCCCTTCTTAGGAGCACTCTCTGCCAGTCACCACCCCTAGGGTTTATTTTATTTTTTTCTAAAATGCCAAAAGTGAACCTTTTAAAATTAGAGCATAAAATAGAATGTCTATGTAGGGCATTTGTCTCCTTCCTTTTGCTTATGTCATATAGATGTTCATAAATTCTCATTTTTAATGCCTTTTCAGTCTTACCAATATAGAATGCTGCACAGTTTTTACACTTGGCTAGCTACACAATTTTGCTAGTGGCAGTTAATATTAACAAATGACACTTTACTTTGCAACATATTATTCAAAACCAAAGTTTTTTCTTTGTTAATGTAGGTACACTGAGTGCAACTTCCACAGGATACCGTCCTCTTACTAAAGGCAACCTGCTGATCCAACCCATTTTCTAATAGCTGCTTGAAATTCCTCCCCATCCTGTATGTAAAGATAGGCCCATACCCCACTAGATCATAAATCTCTGTATTCACCCTAAAGATGTTCCAATTTTTAGTAACTGTTCCTCTAATATCATTCAGGTAATTATTCTGCTCTAAAACTAAAGCTTTTTCATAATGTCCTCTTTTATCAACTGCTTTTGGTCTTGTCATCTCCCTTCCCAAAAGAGGTTGATACTTCTTTCCCCATCCTTGATACACTTCTTTGAAAGTGCAGTCAATCATACTTTCTGGGTGTGCCCTATCCAGAAACATACCCTTTAATTCCATCAATTCTCCCTAAAGTTCATCATACACCAAAGTCATTCTGGCTACTCGAATGTGGGTGGTGGCTGGTGAAATATAAATACGAATTACAGAAGGTTTTCTTTCTAAAAAATATTTGATTTAAAACCTACTGTTGTCTGAGAGATCTTAGTATCCAAAAAACTTATACTTTCTCCACTCCACAAGTGTGTAAATCTGAAGTAGCTACAGCAACCATTCAGATAGTGAATAAATTTTGGAATCTCCTCTACTGGTCCATCCCACAAAATAAATATGTCACCCAGAAACCTTACATAAAGATGTAAATGCTTAGAATAAGGGCTGGAAAAACATGTTCAATCTCCCACTCTAACTTTACAATGTTAGCAAAGGTGGGGGCACAAGCCACGCCCATGGCAACCCCTGTGACTTGCTGGTAATACTCTCCTTCAAAACTCACATAGTTGTTTTCCAAAACCAGTTCCAGAAGCTCTACCACTAAACAAATGTTGTGTTTTGGAAGGGTTGAACAAAGATGCAACATTTCTTGAAAATAGTGTACTCCTTCCACTTTGGGTATCGTGGAAAAAAGATCAACTATATCTATAGTTAAAAATATTAAATCCTTTTCCACAATTCTTGCTTAATTTTACTCAAGAAGTCCCACGAATCTTTCAGCAAATGAGGTGTGTTAAGTACTCGTTTACCCATCTATCTATCAAAACTGCCATGGGGTGGGTTTTACAACCTTTTGCAGATACTATAGGCCTTAGTGGGGGTTTTAACAAGTTCTTATGAACCTTCGGAATGCAAAACAATATTTGGAATCACAGATTTCTTTTGTTGTAAAAACAAAGTTCAGTGAAAGGCTTTAGCAAAGAAAGCTGAACAACACCAGTTTCCAGAAAGGCTGTATAAGCTCTTTCTTTCCTTATTTCCTCCATAAAAACTAAAATGTTAATTGAGAAGTATATTGAGAAGTATAGGATTTTAGTGGGGATTGTTTAGTAAATATAATAATATTATTATTATTATTATTTTATATTTAAGTTTTAAACAAATGTATATTGAAGGCCAGTTTACAGATGTGTAGGTTTTAGGAAAAGATGGTGTGTTTTTTAAAAATGTCACATGACTGTTGTTTGATATAAAATGGAAGAAATGATGTGTATATTTTGTATCTGATGAAGTTCCGTTTTTTTATGGAGGAATAAAGGAAAGAAAGCACTTATACAGCCTTTCTGGAAACTGATGTTGTTGTTCAGCTTTCTTTGCTAAAGCCTTTCACTGAAATTTGTTTGAAGGTGACTGAATTATCTGTTTTTGAAGTTTCATGGTTTGCGTTTCTACCTTAAAGTGGAAGGCTCGAACAGAGGAGAGATCAACGGTTTAAAAGAACTTCGAAATAATTTGTTTGGTGTGTGACTTAAATATCTACAATCCCGCTAAAAGAAATAAAAAGTTTTTGTGGTGTACATTGAACTTTGTGATATTGGAAGAATGGAGAGCTCACAGATTGAAGAGTTGGTTACTTTAACCCAATTGTTGGCGTTGATCAATAAAATGAATGCCAAAGTGGATGTGGTTTGTTCGAGTATGAGGGAGATGGCCAGCACGAGAGAAAAAGGTTTGTCTACGGTAGCTGAGGGTGTATTTGCTGATGTGAACGGAGATGGTATTAGAGGAAATGTTGGTCGGACAATTCAACAAAAGAAGCCAACAGAGGTTACTGTTTGTGCGGGGGATGATGTGAGGGGTAGGAGGAGGAGTGAGCAGTTTTCAAATTCCCTGCCGGCACCTCCCCTAATAAGTAATGGTGACTTTATGAGTTGGTTGAATAGAGAACCAAGTTTGGTTGTTCGTGGGAAGAAGCAAGTAAAGACGACGAACCTGTTTTGGATTTGAGGCAGAAAATATACAAATTGGAGCAAATCCTTAAGAAGTTCAGGGGTTTACAACTGGACAACAGCTTTTTTAAGGATTGTATAAGGGTGCAGCATGTTCCAAAAGGGTTGAGAATGTGGAACTTCCCAAATAATTTGGTGAGTGGTTCTGTGTTGCATCAAGAGCTGTTGGAGCTGTTTGATCCTATGGGGATGGAGTACATGCGGTTGTTAATTCATGACAATGAAAGGCAACTGGCTAAGCTGAAGGAAGAAGTTATTGGTTTGCAGAAGGAAATAACCAAACATGAGGTGTTTAGTACTAAAGAGGGAATGTATCATAGTATTTTTCCTTGTGTGGAACAACATGAGAACATGATCAAAAAAAGAAAAGGGAAAAAGTTGAAAAGAGATGAGGATGATTACTTGGGAAAGGGTGGCTTACCCAGTGCCGAAATTTAATGTGAGGCAGAGGGTTTCATTTGTGGATCCTGATGAGGCCTTGATTGGGAATGAGAGTGTAAATGAGAGGGAAGAAAATGAGCTGTTTAGAGACACTAATGATAATGCCAATAAAGGCCAGGATTTTCATCAAACCTTGAGGATGTCAGCAAGGTTAAAAAGCAAAAATGGTCAGTGGACCCCGAGGAACAATGGCCAGAATTGCAGGGGGTATCGAGATCAGCAGGGGGGTCATGGAAGGTGGGTAGGAGGCCCCCCACGATACCACCAGCAGTAAGTGTGTAAAGTTTTAATAATACCTTGTTGACTGGTAGTTAAAGTAAAGAGACTCTTGAGAGTGTCGGATTGAGTATTGGTGGGAGAGAAAAACAAAATGTTAAACAGAACAAAAAAGTTGTGTCCGAATTATGTGGCGAAGACATCATGATGGTTGAAAAAGAAGTAAATGGGACTATATTGGACAGTGAAATGTTTTATAATGTACCTAATGCCGGGCATGATACATGTTTGGTTAACACCAATAATAATACAGAAAGTATAATTGAGGGGAATGAAATGCATACCAATGTTTTAAAAATGCAGAACCAAAATTGTGTATTTGATAACACTATGTTGACAAATTACAACTGTAATGGATGTTTGGGGGAAGTGGAAATGTGTTACAAAAAGTTAGAAGCACTTGGAGAGGTTGGAACCTCTAGAAACAGTACACAAATGCAAAGTAAAAATATGTATGTGATTTGTTTAACAATCCTGACTTGTTGAAATTTAACAACTGCTATGAGAGTTTGTAGGATGGGAAACCTGTAAAAGTATGCCTGAAATCCAGAACCGAGATGATGGAACAGATAAAAATAAAAACAGTGGTTTTTGAGATGAACAAAAATGTAAGGGGTTCTGATATTTTTAATAACTGTGACGTTTCGGTATGCAAAGTGTTGGTAGAAAAACATATAAATAACTCATCAGAGTATATACCTGAGAATGTTATTGAATTATTAAATTGTTCAAAAAAATTTTTTGAATGTGAAAGTGTTGAACTGTTGCAATCCAGTCCGAATGCTGAACTTTGTGTTAACATGTGGGATGTTGGGGGGTTGGGTTAGTTATTAGTGAATTTAAAAGACTAAAAATTTATAATTACACTAGTGAAAAATTGAATATGCATCATGCTGAGTTATTATCAAAGGGGTTTACTTTTGTACCCAGAGGTCAAAATCATGAGGTGGAAACAATTTTGGATGTGAAATTGTTTGCTAGAACTGTTAATTTAAACTTGCTATTGGAAAAGGAGATGTGAATGAAGCAAATAGAACCCCGATGGCAAGGAGAAGTACCTTTAACTCCCCTTTACTTCCCCCAGTGGCCATTTCTGAAAAACTAACAGAGATGGAAATTAGGAATTTGTTGAATAATCATACTAGATTAATAGATGTCAACTTAACTAAAGAAGAGCATAAGGCACTGAGGGACTTGATGAATAATCACCAAGTGAGGATCATGAAACCGGATAAGGGGGGAGGGTAGTGATAATGGGACAACAAGATTATACTAGTAGGATGTTACGTTATCTGAATAATAGTATATTTTTTAGTGGAGCGTCCCTAAATGAAATAAATATTTTCAATAGTAGGTTGGATATGATTTTGGAAGAATTGTTTCAGGAGTATAATTTTAGTGAAGAGTAAATAAAGTTTTTGAAGGTAAGGTACCCTAGGGTGCCCTCTTTTTCCAGGATTCCAAAAATCCACAAGTCTTTGGAAGGTCCCCCGGTGAGGCCAATTGTGGCAGGGAGAGGTAGTAAGACTGAACCTTTAGCTAAAATGGTAGATTTCCATTTAAAGGATTTTTTTGAAAACAAGGATCATGTGCTTAAGGACTCCTGGCACCTTCTGAAAAGTGTGGCAGTAAGTGAGTATAGAGAACAAGTGTTTATTAGTATAGATGTGAAGGACTTGTATTTGAGCATTCCACATGAGGAGGGGATGGAAATGTTTCAAAATGCTCTTAGAGAGGTACTAGATTTTCCAGGGACATAATTTATGTGTTGACGGTGTTGATGGAGTTAGTATTAAAGAATAATTTTGTGTGGTTCCAGGGAGAGTTCTACAAACAAACCTAAGGTGTGACGATGGGTGCTATTGTAGCACCAGTGTTTGAAAATATAGTACTTTGGTACTGGGAGATGAAGTATGTGTTAAACACTAGGTTTAAGAAGTACCTATTTAGATATTATAGGTTATTGGATGATATCCTAGTACTTTGGGAAGGTACAGAGATTGAGGTAGTGGGGTTTATAGAATATTTAAATTCCACAATGGACTTCTTTAAATTTACATACTCAATAGGTAAGGAAGAGGTTGATTATTTGGATGTACACTTGTATAAAAACGTTTTAGAAGGTTGCCTTGAGTCAAAGATTTATAGGATGCCAACCTTTTCAAATAGTTTTTTTGCATTTTCAGAGTGAGCACCCATTTTGGCAGAAGAGAAATCTGGTAAAAGGACAGATGATTAGGATCTGTAGGTTAACTAGTGAATTTAATACATTTGTGGAAGAGTTGAGAGTCCTGAAGAACTTGTTAGCAGATAGAGGGTACCCAGGATGCCTTTTAGATGGGTAGGAAGGATATGTAACAAGTAGAAGGGATGTGTGGTATCACCTATTGATAAAGAACACTGAGGTACAGATGAGGAAGGAAGATGTGATTAAAATGGACTCTTTTTGTTGTGTTATGACATATGATAAATATTCTACTGAGATCCGAAGAATAATGGAGAAAAATTGGGGTGGGGTGTTTGGAGCCTTTGGCCTAATGTAAAAGGTGGGACCTAACCCCAGAATTGTGAATAGGAAAGGAAATAATTTAAAGTCATTATTTGAG
Organism: Protopterus annectens; assembly: GCF_019279795.1. NCBI lineage: Eukaryota > Metazoa > Chordata > Ceratodontiformes > Protopteridae > Protopterus > Protopterus annectens. The sequence goes on from NC_056745.1 coordinate 1,184,994,643, forward strand.
AAGACTCAGGAGAAGGATGGAAGGATGTGTTTAGGCAGGAAAAGCAAATGTGGTAACTGTAGGGAGTGTAGGTTCGTGTATGAGACCACCAACATTAGTATTACTGGATACCAAAGGGTGATTGGTGTTAAAGGATTGTACAACTGCCAGACAAAGGGGGTTGTTTATGTGGCTTTATGCCAAACATGTAACATGTATTATATAGGGAAAACGGAGAAAGAGTTAAGAAAATGGGTGTACCACCACAACTATGCTATTAGGAGGCAAGATGGGACTAATGCACTCTATAGGCATAGTATTATGTGCAAAGATTTTAAAAAGTTTTGTTTTTGTGTGTTGGAAAAGGTTAGAAGACAAGAGAGAGGAGGAAATTGTTCCAATTTTATGGAATAAGGGAAATGTTTTGGCAGGTGTTGTTAAATGCAAGCAACCCGCCAGGCCTTAATGAAAGGATTTCAATTAGTAGTCTTCTGAATTTAAGGGCAGAGGAGATTAAATGAACAAAATAAAATAAAATAAAAAATAAAACACAAAATAAAATATATTGAAATTGATTTCCCAAGTTTGATTCCCAATTTAAAGAATGACTAAATAAAAGAAAATTATTTAATAAGAGGCATAGTTTTCATAGAAAATTACGAATGTGTTGGTACATGCAGGGCATCCAAAAATGTATAAGGGGACATATATATATATATATATATATATATATATATATATATATATATAAATATATATATATATATATGTGTGTGTGTGTGTGTGTGTATATATATATATATATATATATATATATATATATATATATATATATATATATATATATATATATATATAAATATACAAAAATAAAAATATTAATTGAGAAGTATAGGATTTTAGCAGGGATTGTTTAATAAATGTAATAATATTATTATTATTATTTTATATTTAAGTTTTAAACAAATGTATATTGAAGGCCAGTTTTCAGATGTGTAGGTTTTAGGAAAAAGATGGTGTGTGTTTTTTAAAAAAATGTCACATGACTGTTGTTTGATATAAAATGCAGGAACTTATGTGTATATTTTGTATCTGATGAAGTTCCGTTTTTTATGGAGGAATAAAGGAATGAAAGCACTTATGCAGCCTTTCTGGAAACTGGTGTTTTTGTTCAGCTTTCTTTGCTAAAGCCTTTCACTGAACTTTGTTTGAAGGTGACTGAACTATCTGTTTTTGAAGTTTTGTGTTTTTTGTTGTAAAACATTATATATATATCTGAATCTATATGTTTGTCTAAAAGGTATTCTTTAAGGTATGAATCAATTCGCTGATATGAAACTGAGATCTCATTTTTTTTTAATTGAAAAATAAGTACCTGTGCTATACTTGTCATTCCATTATTATAATCCTCTACTCTAAAAACCACCACCCCTCCACCCTTATCGGGCTTCATCACTTTTATTTCTTTGTTACTCATCACATCCTTTAAAATTTCTTTTTCCTTTTTTGAGAGATAGTAGTACATTTTCTTGTCCTGAGAATATAACTTATACATGTCTTCTATAACCGTTTTTTTGAAAACCTGCAACACTATATGCAAGGGTGAGTTAAAGGTACTATCCCTTTTTAAACTAACCCTGTCCTGAGAGGACTCATTGTCCTTCCTTTGATCCTTAAAATATACATTGAAGTTTAATTTTCTTACAAACATTTTAATTCAATGATGGAATTAGCATTGTTTACCTGGCAGGTGGGTACAAAATTGAACCTTTTCATAAAAAGCAAAAAAAATGTTGCTTAGTTAATTCAAGGTCTGCATAGTTATAGATTTTAAACCTTTTGTAAATACCAATCAGCCTGTCATTCACAAATTCAATTACCTCTTCTTTCTCGCCCCTTGTCTGTAGTAATTGTGTCTCTGATAATTCTGTTGATACTGCCCTGAATCCACTGTCTGTTTGACTTGCTGGCCAACCTTTCTGACCTGCATATCAGCTGAAAATCCTATGACTCTGGAGAAAAGGAATCTAACTCATCTAAATCCCTAACCTGTCCCCCTCTCAAACCCCTAAAATCTTTGGGTAGTGACTGGTATTTGTTGTTATTATCCCCTAGTCTTACACTTGTCTAATTTTTGTTGCCAAATACCCGGTGTTGTGTATGCTTTTTTATGTGCATATTGTTTTGATTCTCTTTCAAGTTTTCTTTGTTTCTTCAAAAACACATTACTACACCTTTTCTCAACTTTTTTTAAAATGTGTTCATCCAAGGCATAATATTCTTGAAATAGTAAATCATTTAAAACTGCATTGTTCAAAACATCTATTTCAGATCCTAAATTCTCTAAAATACCTTCATTACACTTTATAATCTTTAAAATTAATTCCATACCACAAGCATCGAAAAAACATATAAAGTCATCAATAATTTAATTGTTGTAATGCAAACCATAATGCAATTTCTACATCCTTAGCCCTTGGGGCACTAATTTCAACTTTACACATTCTCTTAAGTATTCATTTTCAATTTGTATACATTTCAACCTAAAAAGCCGCCTTTCCAACATAGAGATCATTTCTCTCAATGTCGAACTGTCTTTGAGCCCTACGTTCACTTGTTCATGTACATTGTTTCCCTCTGTCATATTAAATACAAAGGTTTTCTCCATAATGTCTTTAAACATGATAGTACATGCAGTCCCCTTTCACCAGTGTCCACATGTATTTCACCTCCCTTCCCACTTTCCATGTTAATAACGGGAACTCTCACAGAAATTTAAAAAAAACAGTACCTGCTGTTGATGGTAGTTCCAGTCTTTTATTGATGAAAACACCTCCGTTTTCGTTTTGGTTGCCACTAACATTGGACTATTCCACTATGCAGTCAATTCACCACCAACCACTCACATTTCCAGAAAAAAAGTTTAGTAAAAGGGCAAGCCATTCAGAAGAGGGAAACAATGTACATGGACAAGTGAAGGTGGGCTTAAAGACAGTCCGACATTGAGGGAAATTATCTTTATGTTGGAAAGGTGGCTTTTTAGGTTGAAATGTGTACAAATTGAAAATGAATACTTAAGAGAATGTGTAAAGTTGAAAGTAGTACTCCAAGGGCTAAGGATGTACACATTTCCATATGGTTTGCATTACAGCACCAAAATTATTGATGACTTTATATGTTTTTTCGATGCTTGTGGTATGGAATTAATTTTAAAGACTTTCCTACCGTCACCCAGAATGATATGGTACAAACAGAAAATGATTGACTTCAACAATTGGCTAAGTTTCTGGTGTCATTCTAAGGGGATCCAGTATATGTCTGCTTGGGATGACATGACTGACAGACCTCGATGCTTTGCCAGAGATGGCCTGCATCTGTCACCCCTGGGTTTCTGGGTACTGGCTAAGGCTCTTGTCACATTTATAGTGCCTTTTTTAGGCGGTGTTCCAAAGACCAAATTATCACCGTAACAGCTATAAATAAATGCAGTCTGAAAGTCATGCTGCTCAACACTAGAAGTCTAAATCTCAAGATGCACTCGCTCGAAGTACTCCTCAAAATGAAGAACATCGACATTTGTGCTGTAATGGAGACCTAGTTTAAAGCAGCAGAAAGCACCCCTGTGCTACCAGGCTGTAACTCATTCTACACCCTATGGCCCCAGAACATGGACCGAAGCTCCAAAGGCAGTGGTAGTGTCTCCATATTCATAAAGAATATGCACACCTCTAGACTAGTAGCCCAGCATAACGCATCTGAGATACTCCAGGTACACCTAACATTGGGTAAGACAGCGATTCAGGTTGTAGCCAAACTAGGCATCAACCCCTATATTGTTAGGCGGGTTGCAAGTAGGCTCACAGATAGAACCCACAGTGTGAAAGTAGCAGACTCCAAGTCAGACTGTCGACCAGTCATGAATGAAGTCCCACAGGGATCAGTCTTGGGACCTCTCCTGTTTGGCGTCTACTTCTCAGACGTCTAGGCCAACACAGAAGGACTCTGGCTGACCAAATCCACAGACGACTGCAAACTGGGAGCCATTATTAAGTCCCCAAGTGATGCAGACATCCTACAGAAAGACCGCACTGAAACCAATGACTGGTGTCAAAACCATGGCCTTAAGCTTAATGTAAAAAAAATACGTTGTCATCCCCTTTGGGAAAAACTCAGTTCCCACTAATTACCATATCAATGTGAGCCCACTGAACACTGGGGATACAGGTTGACAGCAACTTCTCCTTCGACCACCACATTGCCACTGTAGTCGGAAAGTCCTTCTATGTGGCACATCTCATTATCAAGGGTTTTGCATCCAGGAAGAAATAGGTCATCATTTCTCTCTACTCTTCCCTCATTAGACCAATCATAGAGTATAATGCCCCATTTAGCATGTACCTCACTAGACACCTGCAACAGCTGGAGAGGCCACAAAAGTACCTCACGAAGAGGACCTTAATCTGTAGACACATCTACATGGACAGACTCAAAAAACTCCAGCTATTCTCTGTCTCATATCATCTACTAAGAGGTGATCTCTGCTTGACTTACAAAGCCATGTCTGACCCAGCTCTGTTAGAAATGCTACATCTAAAGAAATCCCAATCCCTTCACACCACACACTCCAGAGACCTCAACCTCATTACCACAATCAACAGAACATGCTGGAGGGACAGGTTCATAACCCAGAGACTGCCCATGATCTGGAATAGACTTCCCATACATGTCAAGCAGAGCAACTCACTGGCCCTATTCAAGAGAAATCTTGATGAGTGGATGGGAAGAAGAAGGTTCATCCCGGGGATCACTCCAGTGGCTCTAATTGATAGAGACATTGGGAACAAACATTGGGTGGCACCATGCCAGGGCACTTCCATGGGCTAGGCTTATAAAGGCTCCAGAGCCATTAGCCTAGTACACACCTATGAACCTATGAACTTATAAACTGTAATGAAAGTATTTTAGAGAATTTAGGATCTGAAGTAGATGTTTTCAATGAGGCAATTTTAAATGATATACTATTTCAAGAATATTATGCCTTATATGAACACATTTTAAAAAAATTGAGAAGTATAATAATGTGTTTTTGAAAAAACAAAGAAAACTTGAAAGAGACACAAAACAATATGCACATAAAAAAACATGTACAACACCAGGTATTTGGCAACAAAAAATTAGTAATACAAGTGTAGGAATAGGAGATAGAAACAATGAATACCAGTCACCACCCAAAGATTTTAGAGGTTTGAGAGGGGGACAGGTTAGGGATTTAGATGAGTTAGATTCCTTTTCTCCAGAGCCACAGGATTTTCAGCCAATATGCAGGTCAGAAAGGCTGGCCAGCAAGTCAAAGGACAGTGGATTCAGGGCAGTATCAACAGAATTATCAGGGACACAATTACTACAGACAAGGGGCGAGAAAGAGGAGTTAATTGAATTTGTGAATGACAGGCTGATTGGTATTTACAAAGGGTTTAAAATCTATAACTATGCAGACCTTGAGTTAACTAAGGAACATTTTTTTGCTTTTTTATGAAAGGGTTCAAGTTTGTACCCACCTATCTGGTAAACAGTGCTAATTCCATCATTGAATTAAAAATGTTTGTAAGAAAATTAAACTTCAATATATATTTTAAGGATCAAAGGAAGGACAATGAGTCCTCTCAGAACAGGGCTAGTTTAAAAAGGCATAGTAGCTTTAAAATTAAGCAAGAATTGTGGAAAAAGATTTTAATATTTTTAACTATAGATCTAGTTGATTTTTTTTCCACGATCCCCAAAGTGGAAGGAGTACAATATTTTCAAGAAATACTGCATCTTTATTCAACCCTTTTAAAAGATAACATTTGTTTAGTGGTTGAGCTTCTGGAATTGGTTTTGGAAAACAACTATGTGCATTTTGAAGGAGAGTATCACCAGCAAGTAACAGGGATTGCCATGGGCATGGCTTGTGCCCCCACCTTTGCTAACATCGTAATGTTAGGGTGGGAGAGGAAACATGTTTTTTCCAGCCCTTATTCTAAGCATTTACAACTTTATGTAAGGTTTCTAGATGACATATTTATTTTGTGGGATGGAGCAGCAGAGCAGATTCCAAAATGTATTAACTGTCTGAATGGTTGCTGTAGCTACTTCAGATTTACACTCACGGAGTGGAGAAAGTATAATTTTTTTGGATACTAAGATCTCTCAGACAACAGGAGATGTTAAATCAAATATTTTTAGAAAAGAAACCTTCTGTAATTTGTATTTATATTTCACTAGCAGCCACCTACATTTCCAGAAAAAAAGTTTAGTAAAAGGGCAAGCCATTAGAGTAGCCAGAATGACTTTGGTGTATGATGAGCTTTCGAGAGAATTGATAAGTTCATAGGTTCATAGGTAGGTACTAGGCTATCTGCCCGAAGGCATTTATAAGCCTAGCCAGAATGTGTTGGCTTTCGCCGCCCCCTTAGATTAGTTCCCTGTGCCTCTGTCCAGCAGAGCCACTGAAGTGATCCCCTGGGTAAACCTTCTGTTTCCCATCCACTTGTCAAGGTTTCTCTTGAAGAGTGCTAGTGAGGAGCTCTGCCTAATGTAGATTGGAATCTTGTTCCAAAGCATGGGAATTCTCTGGGACAGGAATCTATCCCTCCAGCACTTCCTATTTATTGTTGTGGTGAGGTTTAGATCCCTAGAGCATGTGGCTTGAGGGGATAAGGTTTTCTTTAGGTGGAGCATGTCCATCAATTCTGGGTTGGACGTGGCCTTGTATGTCAGGCAGAGATCACCTCTGAGCAGGCGGTATGCAACCGAGTACAGCTGGAGTTTCTTCAGTTGAGCTTTTCTGTAGTAGTTTCCTCCTTCTATTGTATAGCTTGTTTATGGCAGGGGTCCACCTTTTCTTGGAGGGGTGAGTCTTGGTTTTGCTTGGGGTAGCACAATCCATGCATTCTTGTAGCTGCCCATAGAATGCATTAGTAAAGGATTTTGCAGCTTGGACAGTGTTTTCATTTAGCATGGGGGCTTTGAAACTTTCCACCTCCATATTAAGTAACGTGAAGTTTGCTTTTGAAAAGTTTTTCACTGTGGTTTCCTTGTCCAGGGGTGGGGGTGGAATGTGCATATCCAAAGTGATTTCTTTATGGTCAGATCTAACCAGCGAGGGGTTGACCTCCGGTGTGGAACACCGGTCGCCCATGTTGGTGATGACCAGGTCCAATATGTTGTCACCTCTGGTGGGAGTGTTGACCAATTGTTCCAGGGCATTTGAGTTTATAAATTCTATGAAATGTTGGGCAAGGGAGTTAGTACTTGAGTAGTTCTCCCAGTGTTTGGTAGGACCTTTATGTTACCCAGTGTTTCCAGAAATGCGGAATGGGGGTCCTGGGACATGGTGGGTGATCTGTAGCAAGCTATAATTTGAACTGCAGTTTTGCCCATTGTTAGTTGCACGTGGATAATCTCTGAAGCATTGTGTTGTACCACTAACCTGGAGGTGTGGGTATCCTTGATGAATATGGATACTCCCCCACCTTTTGTATTTCGGTCCGGGTTCTGTGGCCAAAATGTATGGTATGAGTTGTAGCCTGGTAGTGCTGGGGTGCTCTCTGGAGCCTTAAACCAGGTTTCTGTTACTGCACATATATCGATTTTCTCCATACTGAGGAGTGTCTCGAGTGTGTGCATTTTTAGGTTTAGACTTCTGGCATTGAATAGTATTACCCTCAGATTTTTGTTACTTGTGCTATTTACGGCGGTGGGTTTGTCTTTTGAGCCTTGCCTAAAAAAGGCACTATGAGGGTGGCAAAAGCCTTGGCCAGTATTCAAAAGCCTATGGGTGACAGGTACAAGCCATCTCTAGCAAAGCAGCGTGGCTTGTCGAGCATGTCATCCCAGGCAGACAGACACTGGATCCCCTTTGAATGACACCAGAAACTTAGCTAATTGTTGAAATTGATAATTTTTTCTTTATACCGTGGTATCATTTTTGGTGAGGGCAGGATGATACTCTGGGTCAGGGTCATACCAGCCTGGGCTACGTGATCAGATAGCTCTTCCATGTCTCTTTTCATGTAGTCCAGGGAGGTACAGCTCAGGTCATTCACACCAACATGGACAATGACAGAGTCATATTTGTACTTGTTCTGGAGTGACCTGAGTGCTTGTGTTATGTGGTGGATCCTGGCACCTGACAAGCAGCTAACAGTAACCTTCTCCTTATTCAGCCTAGTGAGTGGGACGTCAGTGTGCCTGACTATCGAGTCACCTATTACTAGTATGTTGGTTATGTTATTTTACCTTGAGGGCTGTGATTGTGTGGCACACTGGTTTTTTGAAGTATGTGTTTCATGGTTTGTATTGGGGGTGGAGGTTGCTTGGATGTCTGCTTTGGAGGGCTCTGTTGCTTTTGCAGATTTGTATTTAGAGCCTCCAAGTATGTTTTAGTGTATTTACGTGTGTTTTTTGCCGGTGCTGGTTTAATGGGTCTATGTGAGACTGGTGGTGTAATGCCAGTATTTCCCTTCTCCTTTTGGCTGTCTGATCCAGTATTGGGTTGAGAGAGCTTAGCCTCCAGTTTGGCTGTATAATTGCATCTCTCGCATGTATTAGTGCTTGGTGGTAGGAGTACAGGGTTGTCTGTGTACATGAGGCAGTTGCAACATTGCCTCAAAATGCCTAGATTCACCAGTTGGACTGGAGAGTACACCTGAAACTGCCCTTTAGACATGCCTGGATAGGTACAGTAAACTGTTTTACTGAATGGCTGGTAAGGTTGAATAGAGAGCCTTGTCCTTCTGTAGTGCTAGGGTTTATAAGTGCTTGCTATGAGTTTTGAGCAAGTGCTGAGCTGAGAAATGAATGGCTTGAGTGCTTTAAGTTGAAAGTTTGTCTAGTTCCAAGGGAAAAATTGAAGAGGAGACTTTGTGGAGCCGGGAATAGTTATACCCTAGCTAACTGCTGCTGCCCGGTGAGCAAAACTGGGCAAATGCGGTTTTTATAGCAGGGAAATGACAGAGATAGAAATTTGCTCAAAATGGCCAATAAACTACTACTTTCTGGGCTGAAACCTCTCCTCCAGGGACAGATAGGGTGCTCAAAGCTCCCTTCTCTCACAGGTGAACAGAGAAACTTCCTTCTATCCAAGTAAGGTATGGACAAACACAGAGATTTGTAACACAGCCCTGAATTTAGTACTAACCTGAAAACTGGACTATACTAGCTTAGAAAGGCGGGAAACAAGTATATATATATTTTTTTCAGAAAATAAAGCAGATAAAATCAAAAAACACTTTAAATTTGCATAAAAAGATGCTTATTGTTATATATCTCAGTTCAGAGTTGTAGTCAATGCCCCTAGTAATAAAGTAGGAAGAAACACAAATACGGTAAAAGCAGATGAATAAAGTGCAATTTTTTTATATATACATATATATAAAACAATAGAAAATGAACAATCTGATTTAAACAAGTTACCCAATTAACCAGAAAAAAACTCAAAACAGAGCCCTGTTCCAGCAGTCTTCAATCAGACAAGTTCTAACTGCACACTCCCGCTACTAGGGTGCAGGGGAACCTTCTCCAAAAAAAAAAAAATGGCCTGGATCAGTGCTCAAGTTATACAAACAAAGCCAGATTCAGCAGGCCTGAATCTGGTCCTATGCTACAGCAACAAGTTTTAAATGGAATTAAAGGGCATGTTTCTAGATAGGACATACCCGTAAAGTATGACTGACTGCATTTTCAAAGAAGTGTATCAAGGATGGGGAAAGAAGTGCCAACCTCTTTTGGGAAGGGAGATGACAAGACCAAAAGCGGCTGGTAAAGGAGGACATTATGAAAAAGCTTTAGTTTTAGAGCAGAATAATTACATGAATGATATTAGAGGAATAGTTCCTAGAAACTGGAACATCTTTAGGGTGACTACAGAGATTTATGATCTAGTGGGGTATGGGCCTATCTTTACATACAGGATGGGGAGGAATTTCAAGCAGCTATTAGAAAATGGTTTGGATCAGCAGGTTGCCTTTAGTAAGAGGACGGTACCCTGTGGAAGTTGCACTCAGTGTACCTACATTAACAAAGAAAAAACTTTGGTTTTGAAAATATCTTTTAAAGTAAGGTGTCATTTGTTAATGGTAACTGTTCCACTAGCAAAATTGTGCACCTAGCCCATTGCGAGAACTGTGCAGCATTCTATATTGGTAAGTCTGAAAGGGCATTAAAATTGAGAATTTATATCCTACATAGATCCTTTTTGACACCTGAGAAACTCTCAAAAATGAACCCTTCAAACAGCAAGTTATGTTGGAGATGTCATCTGTCCACTAATGCTGACTGGTCTCATATTTTTATGACTGTACTAATATTAAACCATATTGGAATGAGATTAACACATTTCTTCAAGCTATCTAAACTGATATATTTATTTTGACAAAGTCTTTAATTTTATTGAATGTTGTTAATAGTAATAATATAAAGAAAGATGACCTGTATTTGTTGTGGACAATGTTAGCAATAGCCAGAAAATGTATAACTAGAAGATGGAACTCTAATGTAGCACCCACAATGGAGGAATTCCTATCATCGCTGAAGAAATGCATACTAATGGAGAAAAGAACTAATGAGTTAAGAACTTTTCCTAAGCCATTGGTTAATAGTCCGTGGAGGAACGTTTTGAATTTGATTGATACCCTACAGATGGAACCAAACTCTTCATAACTATCATAGTTTATATATTAACTTATTATTTAACTACAAATGTTTTTATCTGAATCCTTTTGGTCAGGCTGAATGTAAATACTGCACATAGTTATTGAATGTTATGAATGTATTAAATTATTGTGTTATTTCATAAAAATAAAAATCATTTGAGTAAAAAAAATGAGAATTTATGAACATCTATATTACATAACCAAAAGGAAGGAGACAAATGCCCTATACAGGCATTCTATTTTATGCCATAATTTTAAAAGGTTCACTTTTGGCATTTTAGAAAAAATTTAAATAAACCCTAGGGGTGGTAACTGGCAGAGAGTGCTCCTAAAAAGGGAATTAGTGTGGCAGTTAAAGTTAAATGCCACACTTTTCCCTAGTTTGAATGATCATGTATCCATTGGACCAATATTAAAAGAAAGAGCTGAGGTATTAACATAAGAAAAAAAGAAGTTATGTCTTTCCACAACATTCCATCTGAGTTGCAGATCTTTATTTATTTTTTACAGTTAGGACCTTGGTTCCATCCTTGGAGCCGATACGGCCGTTTCCCAGCTCATGCAAGCCAAAAACTCTCAGCTAAGAACCTACCCACAATGCCCCACTCTTAGATACTCCACATCAAGTTTGCCCACCGTAGATAAAGATGTAGTAATAGGAAAAAAGTAGGAGGCTCTGTCTGAGCAAATACCCTAACCAGGAGTACCTGCAGCCCACCAGGAGTCCAGGTAGGGGGAAGGAGGGCAGGAAGTAAAGAATGAATAAAGATCTACAAATCAGATGGAACATTATGGTAAAACATAAGTTTTTTTTCTGAAGTTGTAAATCTTTATTCTTTACAGTTTGGACCGAGTCCCCAGCTACTTGAGTCCTGGGTGGCCCTAAGGAAGGATATTCCTGAGCACCATAGAACTAAAGTATGCTCGTCCTCTGGAGGCCAAATCCAGTTTGTAATGAGATATGAAGGTATGAGGTCTTGCCCACATGGCTGCTGCACATATATCATCCATAGAGGCTCTGGAATAAAAAGCTACAGAGGTAGCCATAGATCTGGTAGAATGAGCCTTTATTCTGGAAGGTAAGGGTAGCTTATTCTGTTGGTAGATAAAGGTAATGACGTTTCTAAGCCAAGAGGATAAAGTCACTTTGGAAGCAGGTTTACCCAATCTGGTTCCTGCAAAGGCCACAAGCAATTGGTCTGTTTTCCTGAAAGATTTAGTCCTGTCCAAATAACAATGAAGCTGTCAATGCACATCAAGGGTGTGCAAAAGGTACTCCCCTCTATTAGAATGCCTTGGGAAGAAAACTGGCAGGTCAATAGATTGATTAATGGAAAAAACAGAAATGACTTTGGGCAAGAAGGAAGGTTCAGTATGAAGGGACACCCTATCCATGTGGAAGACCAAGTAAGGACTCTTGACACTCAAGACCTGCAGCTCTGATACTCTTCTCGCTGAGGTGAGTGCTACTAGAAATAGTTTTCCAAGACAAAAATTTAAAATCACATGAATCAAAGGGCACAAAGGGAAAGTCTGTAAGAGATTGAAGCACCAGAGTCAAGTCCCAGGGATCTAAGGGAGGCTTGACCAGAGGTTTAACATGTAATACTCCCTTCAAAAAAGTCTTGCATAGGTGGTGTGACATAATTGAAGAATTTTCAAGACCATTATGAAAATTGGTGATAGCTGCTAAATGTACAGTGATCGTTGAAGCTGAGGCTCCTGCATGCAGGACAGTAGTCAGGTATTGCAGAATCTTTTGAATAAGCATAGAGAAAGGGTCTAAGTTCTGGTCTTTGGCCCAAATAGAAAAAATAGTCCATATACTAGAATAAACTTTTCTAGTGGAAGGTTTGTGTAAGGCCAGAAGAAGTTCACGAACAGGAGATGGGATGTCAGGCAGTCTGGCAATCATTGGAAGTGGAGGAACCAGGCTGTGAGCTTGAGACTGTGCAGGTTTGGATGAATCAATCCCTGAGGATGGGATAACAAGTCCTGGGAATGATCTAGGTTCCACGGGCTGTGAATCAGATGAGGCCATAGAAACGGGAACCAGACTTGACGTGCCCAGTAGGGAGCAATGAGGATCACTTTGCTTTTCAACCTCTGAGCTTCCGGAGAAATTTTGGAATAAGGGGAAACAAGGGAAAGGCATACAGAAGACCCAGGGGCCAATTGTGCATTAGAGCATCCCTCGGTGGTTCCCCCTGAGGGGGGGGGGTCAAGGCAAAATAGCTCCTGAATTTGTAATTCAGGGGGGAAGCAAATAGGTCGCAGTAAGCCTTGCCCCAATGTTGGAAGATCTGAGCTGCTATTACAGGATTGAGGGACCATTTGTGAGGCATCAGGATGTTCTTGCTCAGACTGTCCGCAATAAGGTTGGAATTCCCAGGAATGTGCGTTGCTATAAGAAAGCGATTGGAAGCTATCGCCCAGTGCCAAATCCTCATGGCTTTCCATCAGAGGGGGTAAGATCTCGTTCCGCCTTGCTTGTTGATATACCAGATGACTGACATGTTGTCTGACTGAATTGCAATGGTCCCCGAAGGCAGGGATGCATGGAACGACTGCAACGCTAAGAGAACTGCCCTCAGTTCCAGGACATTTATGTGCAAGTTGGCCTCGAGGGGGGGGGGGGTCCAGGTGCCTTGGACAATCTTTCCCTGGAAATACCCCCCCACCCTAATAGTGAAGCATCCGTGGTCACCATGGCCATGGGTTGGGGAAGACCGAATGGTCGACACCAAAGATTCTTTTGTGGCTCCATCCACCATAGCATTTCCTCCTTGCAATGGTTCATAAGGCGTATCATGTGGTTGAGTGGGTGGTTTAACAATGACCATTGTGCGGAGAGGAGCCACTGCAGGATTCTCATGTGCAGTCTTGCCAGTGGTACCAAAGTAATGGCAGCTGCCATGGAGCCCAGGAGTTGCAGTACAAGACATGCTGGTACAAACATGTGAGGAAGAAGGTCTTGAATTTGGTGTCTTATTTTCAAAAGCCTGTGAGGGGGGAGAGAAGCTTGACAGGATGTTGTGTTGATGACTGCTCCAATAAATTCCAGTGTCTTCGCTGGAGACATCTGAGATTTGTCTTTGTTGATTGTAATCCCTAAGCGGAGAGCGAGATCTTGAGTGTAAGAGAGGCTGTGGACTATGAGATTCCTGGTTGGAGTGGTAAGGAGCCAGTCGTCTAGATAGGAAAACACCTGGAATCATTGTAGTCAAAGATGAGCTACCACAACTGCCATACATTTGATGAACACTCGGGGGGGCTGTTGAGAGACTGAATGGCAGTGCCCTCAACTGGTAGTGACTGGTTCCCAGCCGGAAACGGTGAAACCTCCGGGAGCAGCGATCCATCTTTATGTGGTAGTATGCATCTTGTAGATCTATAGAACACATCCAATTGTCCCTCCCTAGGAAGGGAAGAATGGACTGTACTGTGACTATCCTGAATTTTTGAGGTTTGATGAATTTGTGCAGTAGGCTGAGATCCAGGATTGGTCTCCAGTCCCCTGTCTTTTTTGGCACTAAAAAGAACCTTGAGTAAAATCCACATCCTGTCTGTTCTGGTGGGACTGGTTGGATGACTCTTTTTCTTAGCAGTTTTTCTATTTCTAAGGCTGCTAATCCCCTCTGATTGGGTGGCACATCGGGGATTCATTTGACGGGTCTCGGAGTTAGGTCAAAAGGTATTTGGTAGCCTCTGGATATTATTCTCTGCACCCAAACATCGGTAGTAATAAGATGCCAGGCTGGTAGATGCATTAAGGAAGGAAGATTTAAAGGGGTCTGCAAAATCACACTACCGCATCCAAGCATTATGTCTCATGACAACACCAGATGCCACAGCTCAAGCTGCCCCCTCAGTGGTGTGAGATATCAAACGCATTGAGGAGTTTGAGATGGCTTCAAGGGTACCTAGCTGTGAGGCGACAGTGTCACACACCTCATCAGGCAGTACCCCCACCAAAGAGGAAGACATTTCAGAAATCAGGTCTCTTTGGAGGCAAGTAAAGTGCGCCAGATAATTCAGTGACCAAATGGCGAAGGTCGCTGAAGCATAAGTCCGCTTCCCCAATCTATCCATGGTCCAGAACTCCCTGTTTGGGGGATGGACAGTGGAACTATCTTCTGCCATTCCCCTCTTGGTGGCTGCCGCCATGACCATAGAATCAACTGTCAGCTGCTTGAACCTGTAGGGTTGGTCTTCAGGTGTAGATAAAATTTTGTCCCGCCTCCAGGGGACAGGTTCTACATTGTCTGGAGCCTTCCAGGCATGCTGTACAATTAGTTTAACAAGATCATCTGCTGGCGGGGTCACCCAGGAAGTAGATGGCCAGGCACGGAAGGCCTGCAGAAACACCTATTCCTCAGAAGAAGGGTTAGAGGACTTCCATTCCCCCCACTGTTTGAGGATTTTGAGAATGTCTCTAAATGAAACAAAGCCTGGGAGAGAATGAGAGCACCCTTCCCCTTCATCACAATCAGTGTCTTCTGTGGTAGATTCCTCCTGGGAGTCAAGGTGCTTCCTCTTGCACTGTTTCTTCTGGGGTGGCTCTCTAGTGGGATCTTCTGAGGAGGACTCCGGAGAAGGGGTTCCCTTCACAGGGGGTTCTCATACTGGTGTCCTAGGGACTGTTTGTGAGCCTTCGGAGTGAAGGGCCCTATCCATCACCTGTACAGCAGGCGCACCCAAACCCACTTCCAGTTGAGGGGTTACAAGAGAACTGGGAGCCATTGGAACCCTGGACATAAGATGGTGCCAGTGAGAAAATAGGTGCCAGATTAGGTACCAAGATACAGGCAGTCCAAGCACCGCTCCGAGAAAGCATCGGCTCCATCGTAGCTGATGCTGCAAGGGTGGTGGATGCCAACAGGGGAGGCACTGCTGTCGGAGCTGAGACAGTATGTACTGAAGCAGGTGCTAGGGAAGGATAAGCAGGGAAAGATGAGATAGAAGATTCCAAGCCAGGAGGGATGGAAGGTCTAGCTGGAATGGGCAATCCCCTAGCTACCAGAAGCTGGTCCACAACCCACACTAGGTCTAGCTCAGAAAAACTGCTAGTGGATCTAAAAGAGGCTGCAGAAGGGGAATCAGGTCTTTCTAGAAATGGGACTAAACCTCTGTCCCAAGAAAGGATCGTAAGTAGGAGAATATCTTGTCCTTGGCAGGTAATCGAATTTTGGAGTCGATGGAGCTGAAGAAACTGTCGGTACCATGGCTGGGGATGGTGCCAAGGCATGTACAGTCATCAGAGCCCATGGAGCCAAAGAAGCTGTCGGCACCATGAACGGGGATTGTGCCAAGGCATGTACAGTCATTGGAGCCCATGGAGCTGAGGAAACTGTTGGCACCATGAACAGAAATGGTGCCAAAGTATGTACAGTCATCGGAGCCCATGGGGCCAAGGAAACTGTTGGCACTGTGGACAGGGATGGAGCCTTGGCATGAGCAGTCATCGGAGCCGATGTAGGAGCCAAAGATGGCACCGAAGTCAGTGGTGCTGTGTTTGGAACTGAGATAGGAGTGAATACCATGGTCGGCACCGAGGGGAAGACACAGATCCTGGTGCTGAAGAGGTCTGCACCGAGGGTGCCGGTGAAGCACGGAGCTGACTTGGTTCCATAACTGATGGAGATGCAGGAACTGAGTGACTCCGTTTTTCCTTATATTTTTTGGTCTTAGGAGGGGGTGAGACCTCTGACCCAGACAGAGCCTCTGAGAAAGGTGTCTTGAGTAAACCTTTTAAAATAAGTTTATTCTTACATTCTGCTAGTGTCCAATTAGAAAAAAACAGCTCAAATGTCACAATCAGCTTTTAAATGATCCACGCCCAAACAGTAGACACAACAAACATGTGTATCTGAGTTAGGCATCTTACATCCACACTTGTCACACTGTTTAAAACCCAACTTAGTTTTGTCTGACATGGTAAATGAAACAATGCTATCCTGTAAAACAAAATTAAGGAAGAAATACCAGTGGAGTTATGTTAAGGAATACCACTAGTAAAAGGGGCCTGTCAAAGACAGGAGAAAGGTTCATAGGTAGGTAGGTACTAGGCTATCGGCCCTGGGGCCTATACAAGCCCAGCCAAAAAGATACCCTAGCTTTTGCCACCCAAGAAAATTATTTTTCTGTGCCACTGTCGAGCAGAGCCACAGAGGTCATCCCCGGGGTGAATTTCCTATTTCCCATCCAATCATCAAGATTTTTCTTGAAGAGTGCTAATGAGGAGCTTTGTTTGATATAGATAGGTAGTTTATTCCAGAGTATGGGAAGTCTCTAGGACAGGAATCTATCCCTCCAGCATGTTCTGTTTATTGTGGTGACAAGGTTTAGGTCCCTAGAGCATGTAGCTTGGAGGGATTGTGATTTCTTTAAGTGGAGCATGTCCAACAGCTCTGGGTTTGACATAGCTTTGTATGTTAGGCAGAGATCACCTCTGAGTAGGCGATATGCGATGGAGTAAAGCTGGAGTTTTTTGAGACGGTCTGTGTAGGGCATCTGTTTGAGGCTGGTAATCCTCTTTGTGAGGTATTTCTGCTGTCTTTCCAGTTGTTGTAGATGTCTTGTGAGGTACATACCAAAAGGGGCATTGTACTCTATAATGGGTCTAATGAGTGATGAGTAGAGGGGAACAATGACCTCTTTTTTTCTAGATGAGAAACTTTTTGTGATGAGGTATGCCATGTAGAAGGATTTCCTGACTACTGTGGCAATGTGATTATCAAAGGAGAGACTACTGTCCACCTGTGTCCCAAGGTCTCTTTATCACACTTTCGGTGTTAATTATACTACCGCCTATGTTGTAATGCATGGGTACTGAGTTTTTACCAAAGGGGATGACAATGCACTTTTTGGCATTGAGCTTGAGACCATGGCTTTGACACCAGGCATCTGTCTCAGTGAGGCCCTTTTGTAGGATGTTCACGTCATTAGGAGTTTCGATTATGGCTCCTAGTTTGCAGTCATCTGCGAACTTCATTACCCAAAGACCTTCTGTGTTAGCCTGTACTTCAGAGAAGTAGATACCAAACAGGAGAGGACCCAGGACTGAACCCTATGGTACTCCACTTGTCACTGGTCTGAAGTCGGATTTGGAGTCTGCTACTTTCACAGTGTGGGTTCTGTCATTGAGTCAGTTGGTAACCCATCTTGTGTCATAGGGATTTATACCTAGTTTAGTTAGTTTATCTATAATTCCAAAGTGGGGGATGGTGTCAAAAGCCTTGGCAAGATCTAGATAGGCTGTGTGAACCACCTTACCCTTGTCTACGGCTTTGGTGACTGCTTCAAAGAAGTCTATCAGGTTTAGGAGACATGATCTGCCTTTTACAAACCTGAACTGGGTGGGGTGCAGAGTTTTGAGATTACCAATGTCTTTGTTTATAAGTTCCATGATGATACGTTCCATGGCCTTGCAGACCAGGCTCATCAGGCTAATGGGGCAATAGTTCCCGGGGTCCGTGGTGGCTCCCCCCTTGTGGAGTGGGATAACCGTCGCTGTGCGCCATTCAGCAGGCACAAAGCCTGAGGTGAGGCTATGATTGAACATGGTACTTAGGTGGGGTGCCAGTTCGTTCTGTAGTTCATGTAGAACACAGCCTGGGATGTTGTCTGGTCCCATGGATGCTGTGTTCTTGGCTCTGGAGACTGTGGTTTTTACCTGTGCAGCCATGATTACAGGAACTTTGCATTCTTCCGGTATAGAGATGGGCTCTTTAGAGGGTGAGAGGGGGGTAAAGTTAGCACTGAACCTATCTGCCAGGATGTTGGCAATATTAGTTGGGTCTGTATATTTAATGCCGTTGTGCTGCAACCCAGAGCAGATCTGAGTGCTGCCATTGAGATTCTTGACATAGCTATAGAATGCTTTGTGGTTGTCTTTAGATTCAGTAGCAATTTTGTTTTCATAACTAGCTTTGGAGGATTTTATCAGGGATCGCAACTTCTTACTGAGGCTGACCAGGGAGCTCCTCCACTCATGGGATTTTACTCTCTTTTGCAACAGTTTCTTCCTTCTGTTGTACAGTTTGTTTATGGCAGGGGACCACCAGATTGTCTTCCTTTTTTGGAGGATAGCGTCTTGTTTCTGTTTGGGATAGCACGATCCATGCACTCATGTAAATGCTTATAAAGTGCAATTGTTTAGGATTCAGTAGTCGTAACTGTATTGTCCATCTGCATGGGTGTCATGAAGTTCACCACTTCTGTCTTAAGAAGCATGAAGTTGGCTTTGGAGAAATTCTTTATCATGGTTTCCTTAATGGGGGGTGGGGGCAGGATGTGGATATCTAGGGTAATTAGCTTATGGTCGGATCGGACCAATGAGGCGTTGACTTCAGGTGTGGAACTCATGTCGGTAATGACTAGATCTAGGATATTGTTGCCCCTGGTGGGGGTGTGGATAAGTTGATCCAGGGTATTGGAGTTAATGAATTCCAGAAAGTGTTGAGTGAAGGAGGTGGTACATGAGTAGTTTTCCCAGTTAATGGTGGGGTAGTTGAAATCGCCCATTATTAGGGTGTTTGGTTAGGCACAGTCAAAAGAGGTAAAAAATTAAATTACCAAGAAAAAGGGTAGGAAATAGGCCTAGGTTATAGGCGACAATGATAAGAGACTAACGACTAAAAATGTTTAAATTCAGAAGAAAAACTGTCATAAAAACAACAAATTACTGCTTAGCTTGAGAGAGATGGCTAACACGTCTGACTAGGAACACAGCAAATGAGATCTGGAGTATCTAAGAGTGGTGCATTGTAGGTAGGTTCTTAGCTGAGAGTTTTTGGCTTGCACGAGCTGTGAAACGGCTGTATCGGTTCTGAGGATGGAACCGAGGTCCTAACTGTAAAGAATAAATAAAGATTTACAACTTCAGATTAAATCTTACAGATCAATTAATTTTGTAAATGATAAGGTTGTGTGTACATTATAATATTATGTTAAGGATGGGAAGGGACAACTTTTGTATTAGTTTTATAGTGCTGTGCAGCTTTAAGAAGCAAATTTCAGGTAATTGAATTAAATTAATGATTGTAATTAATGTTTTGAATTTAACTATATAAAGATGATTGAGGATGGATGTTTTTTATCTGATGAAGTCTCCTTGAGAGGCGAAGGTGCTTATTGAGTAATTATTTATTTATTTTTTTTTATATTAAATATTTAATCTTCTATGAGTTTTGAGTCTGCTGAGTTTTTTGGACTTTACAGTGTTTATTGTGAACTACAGTTTGGAATTTTATGTGGTCATGGGCGAGGATGGTGATGTGCAAGGGGCTGAACATACAACCTTGGGGAACACCAGTATTCAGGACTATGCATTGAGAGGTGGTTTCCAGTGCATGACCATTGGGATCCACCAATCAGAAAGTCAAGAGTCCAATTACATAGGTGCTTGTTTATCCCGAATTTCACAAGCTTATCCACCAGCTGCATCAGTATCACAGTGCTGAATGCAAAACTGAAGTCGATGTACAGCAGCCTTACGTAGTTGTTCCTCCCACTAGGTGTTTTAGTGCAAGGTGTAGTGCGACTGATATCACATCCACAGTCGATCTATTTGCCTGATAGACAAACTGGAGTAGATCAAAGGACTTAGACAGACCCACAGATAGATGTTTCTTCACAATCCTGTCAAAGCACTTCATGACATTTGAGGTTAAGGAGACTGGTCTGAAGTCACTGAGGCAGGTAGGGTTGGGTTTCTTCAGAAGTGGGACAATACTTGTTTCCTTGAAACGTAAGGGAACTTTTTGAAGATGAAGATGTCTGTCAGTACCAGACATAACTGATCAGCACACCCTTTCAACACCTTGCCAAGTGTGTTATCTGGTCCAGCAGCCTTCCTAGGATCCACCTTCTTAAGCTGAAGTCTCACCTCCTCAGAGTTTAAGGTTAGCACTATCTCCTCTTTGTCAGTGTTTGTTTTAGAAGGAACAGTGGAGTTCTTCTCCTCAAATCTACCAAAGAAGGAGTTCAGTTAATTTAGGAATTCCAAGCTGTCATCACATTGGGGTGTTTTGGTCTTATAGTCCATGAGCTGCTGTATCCCCTGCCATAGGATTCTCATGTCTGTCATGTCTTGGAAGAGGATCTGAATTTCCTCCCATACTCTTTCTTTGCCTCGTTGATGCCTTTTTTCAGATTTGACCTGGCCGCCTTTAACCTTCCTTTGTCATTTACCTTGAAGACTGTGTTTCTTTCCCTCAGTAGCTCACAGACATTCCTGGTGAGCCAGGGCTTCTGATTAGCTTTTATAGTGATGGCTTTTGTGGTGGTTGCATCCTCCAATCATTTATTTATATAGGCAAGAAGTGATTCGGTATAGGTGTCTATGTCACACTGGAGGCTGTGTGTAGATGCTTCTTTGAAGACCTTCCAGCAGGTGATATTGAAACAGTCCTGAAGGCAATCCATGGAACCCTCCTGCAAGACTCTGATCTGTTTAGTTGTCATTTTTTCTCTGATCAAAGCAGTCTTATAAGTAGGCAGAAGCAGAATGGCAGTGTGATCAGAGCTGTCTATGTTGGGGTGCTTCAAAGCTTTAAAGGCTCCTTTAATATTGCTGTAAGCTTTATCTAAGGTATTCTCCCCTCTGGTGGGGAAATCCACATACTGATAAAAATGAGGTAGCACCCCCTTAAGCTCAGCACTGTTGAAATCATCTGCTATCACATGTGCAAATTCTGTGTTTCTGCTTTGTAGCTCATATATAATATTATAGAGTTTATTTTGAGCTTCAGAGGTGTTAGCACTGGGGGGGGGGTATACACTGCTGTGACATATATCCCACTGACTTCCCTTGTTACATAGAAAGGTCAGCACTTTAGTGTCAATATTTCCACATCTTTGGAGCAGTATGATTGAACCAGCTTACAGTCTTTGCACCATCTGTTATTAATAGATGCATACACCACCACCACCTTTAGCTTTACCACTCTGTACTTTACATCTATCTACTCTAAAGAGAGTTAGCCCATCTACATTCACAGTATTGTCACTAATGTTACTATGCAGCCATGTTTCAGAGAAAATGAAGAAACAAGTGTCTTTCGTCTTATTTTTTGTGAGCTCCATTCTCAGATAGTCCATCTTATTATCCAGTGAGCAGACATTTGCAAGTAATACTGAAGGTAATACAGGCCTGTGTGGGATTCTCTTCAGCTTAGCAGCAGCTCCACCTCTACAGCCTCTCTTTCTAGTTCTTTCACATCTTTTGTAGCTATTCTAGGGCATTCCAGAACCATCCCTGTGAAGTTTCAGAACTCTGATGGCATTCCTGCTTAACATGCAGAGATCAAGGATTTCTGTGAGTGAGGTTGGCCCGGAGTACTCTGCAAACAATAGCAATTCAAGCCACAGCTCATTCTAGTAATCTGATTAATTTCCAGTAATTTCCTTCTGGTATAAGTAATTGCAGCCACATAAAAACGTCTGGAAAGTGATTTTTTTTCATGTTTTGCGTGCAAAAGAAGCAGGAATAAGCATTTCTCCCTGACGAGCTAAGAAAGCTACAGCCTCCCTGGGCACCACCATTTTTTATAGTTTACAGTTTATATTCCTATTATCACCTATGATTATGAGCTTTTGCTAGTGACCAAAATGATGAGATCATGAATACGAGAGAAAGAAATTAAGTTTTTTTTTTTCACATGGAAGCTGAGCTGACCCTCCATGAAGGAGTGGGGATCTCGGAAGCTTAGGAAGACTACTGATGCTCCAGGATGATCAAGTCTGGCCATGTGAGGATGCCTACTGAGTCTCTCCCATGGAAGCTGTACCAGACACAACTCCATGGAAAGGGTCTCTAGGGCATACCCAGGGCATTATATGCTGAAAGGATTATTTCTGTCAACTTGCCTGATAATGCCTGTGGATCTTACAGGATGTGGGGAGGCTGTTCAGCTCAGGTGAGGGAAAGTCTGCTCTGCCCTGTTCATCTTGCTGTCACTGAGATCCTCCTTAGAGCAAGCAATTTAAAAACAGATGGAAAAATGTTCATAAGTTGTAGAAAATGCACTTTCTTTCAAGACAAATTTTTCCCAGGTATAAAGGACATGCTACTTTATTGTACTATTTCATATACTGATTTTATAAAGGACATAGTTTATTCATTTATATATCACATCTATAAAAGACATGCAAATGAAATGTATTAATTTATATATTCTTTTTATAAAAGACATGCTACTTTAGTGTATTAATTTACATATTCATTCTGTAAAGGATATGCTACTTTATTGATTTCATTTACACATTCTTTCCATAAAGGTCTTCCTGATTTTATTGTATTACTTTATCTAGTCATTCTGTAAATGACATGGTATTTTATTTTATTAATTTACATACTCATTCTATAAAGGCACACTAATGTATTGCATTTGGTGGAAGGTTAGTGTAATGGTTAAGGTGCTTACCTTAGAAACATAAGGTGCAGGGTTTGATTCTCACATGGGGTAATTGGCTAGGCTTAAAATGGCCCCCGAGGACAGTTAGCTTAGTATGAAACTATTAATTTACACATTCATTCTAAAAAGAACCCATTACTTTGTGGTATTAATTTACATATTCATTACATAAGCTGTCATTTGCCTGCTTGGAATCTATCTGTTGGGTTAGGTAGCTGCTAAACCAGGGGAGAGACCCAAGGAGGAGACTTTTACTAATATTTTATGGTGAGAGATGATGATGTTGAATGCTTTGGATAGGTTTAGGAATAAGGACAATACTAGATTTCCAGAATATCTCTTTTTATTAATGGTATCGCAAAGTAAAGTAGGGCAGTAGTGATGCTATGGTTGGGACGAAAACCATGTTGACTGGAGGAGAGATAATTGTTTATGGTAAGGTATTAAAATAAGTGTATTAAATAAAGAACTGTTGGTGTCCGCTCCAGTTACCTTTTAGTTAGTGAGAAAACCAAAAAGCAAACGGCAAAAAGCAAAAAACGAAGATTCCACAGCACACAATTAGTCCCGGTCTGTTCAGACCATCGATAAAATAAAATACGACTTTGCAGTCCAATAATGGAAGTGACTATGCAGTCAAACAACACACGATGCTAAAGACTCCAAAAAGGTATGAAAAATCTGTTTTATTGGATCCACAAGTTAGATGGTAAGCGCTTTCGCAGTAAATGCTTTCTCAAACCAATACATTTTCTTTCAAAAAATGCATTCCTTATATACTCAGCTGATTCTAACATGATAATTGAAAACAATTAACCTCTTAAAGAAGTATGCAATACTTCACATCAAGGAAATATACATATTATTAAATATGATAGAATATGTATATGTGAAATATAGTAGAAAACACTATGTCTCAGAATAACACTTATCCATGTCTAAGATACAATTTAAAAACTTTCACTTAATACAATACTTGTATGAACTTATATTATATATACCGATGTACACATATCACAAAGCATGATGTATACATATATTAAAATAACTAGTAATATAAAAAGTAATATAAAAATAAATCTATATGTGTGTGTGTGTAATGAAACACAATTACATAAAAACATAAAAATTGACAACAAATAAATACACACACCCACATAAAAATATATGCCCATATGATAATAAATATGTATATGTACTTATATATATGTGTGCAAATATGTTATTAAAAAATATATATTATATATAAAAAAATGTATATCCCTACACACATATGTAATGAAATGCAAAATTCATGTTTAAAAACTTCAAAACATCATTCAACAAGGTCTACTTCTCCTATTTTTTAATATGGGTTTCAAGGGAACCCTATCATTCAGCCCAGGGGCGCAATGCGCTCTAGTTTTTATAATCCATTGGGCTTCCACAGATTCTCCCCGGGATTCATGAACGTTGCGCCAGGCGGACGCATAGCGTAGGCGTTACAACACCAAATATGGCCACCGAGCGATTCAGGTATGACCCAATTCCATGTGCACTACCGGCGTGCGCCGGATTTGCGCCGCCTCTGGCGTAGGTATGCTAAACACCCCATGTGCGGTGTTGCACCATGCAAATGAAGGCATATAGTGATCCACGAAGTGGCGCAGGCGTAGCATAAGGGCACGGCAATGTAAACAAAAAAAAACGGTTTACATTTACCCAAACATAACATAGGAGTAACGGAAGGCTGTCAACGTCAGGTATCACACTGTTGCCACATGCCAATGGCGAAAGACACAGAGAATGTCAAAAGAAAACATGCACAACATGTAAATAATAACATAAATGGTATGTCCACAGAACCTCACAGCAGAACCCCAGGACATGTCCACGGAAGGTGCTAAACAATGAAATAATATGACAATGTCATAAAAGAGCAGTGTAATACACATCAGCTTCACAGCCACAATACACCATGGTATGCATGGAAAGCCACATCCACGATGCAAGGGTTGCCAAGGAGTCGCGGCAGTGTTCGGCGTGGTAACTACGAATTAGTAGTCAATGCCATGCAAATGAGGCAGATAATACTGAATCGCAAAACCCCCGCCGGTGTAAGGCTGTACCAAACGGCGCAGCGGTAATACACCGAGGAGTGGCTCAGAGGGAATACATGTCACCTGCAGAAGGGTGTGCCACTGTAGGAGGAAGCACATTGGAGCCCAGCAAACATGGGCTGTACATTGCACATCACAGCAGCAGGACCGGCGTGTGGGGAAATAGTTGAGCTGAGAGCACACAATGAGCGCAGATATGCATGTGCACGAGGATGACTACGTTCCCTTAACCCAGTCATGTGACGCCCACCCCGCAAACAACAATGGATACAGGAAGGTGATGTTGAGAATATGAGGAAATGCGGAAGCAGTGTAATTGGAGTAGTAATGAGCAATCAACAGTAATCAACCCACGAAGGCCAATTGGCAGCAGCTGACAACTCTGCATGCAGAAACCTGCAAAACGGGATAGGGGAGGCATAGGAATGCAAAGAAAGTAGGGGAGGTAGCAGATTGCAAAGAGTGAAGAACTGACACAGCAGAGACAAGTAGACATGCAGCATAACGGCGGCGGCACACAAAATGCACGATATGCCATGTCCCAGAAACTACACATGACAGGGCTCTGCAGGATGCAAGCCAGGAAATAGTAGGCGCAACGTGCAGAAACAGTAAGGTAAGGTCGAAAGCTAATCCAATGCAGGCAAGAGTAATGCAACACCAAAGGCAACAGCGTTGCAGTGCCAACGGTAAAACACGGAAGATAATCCCCAGATATGGCTGCACAGAGACACCCTATGACATCACCGGGTGTACAGCACAACAGTATAAAGTGTGAATGCACACAACACACAGCCGTGTATTCCCAAACGCCGCACTATAGGTGTAAACACACGGGGAACTTTTAAAATGTACATGTTGGGTGCCGCCATGGCCGTGATCCATCAGCATGTGTTAGAGACAGACGGAGTTGTGGAGGAGGATGCCGACAACTACCGTAGGCCTCAGAGGAGAAGGAGAGTGTTTAGACCAAGGGTAACCTACCAGGGGCTACAAGACCTGGAGATAGTAGAGCGTTACAGGGTGGATAGGGACACTTTACAGCAAATAGCGGAGCTGTGCCGGCCACGCCTGAGAACAAGAAACAACAGAGGGGAGCCCATCCCAGTGGACACAAAGGTATGTGTAAGCTTGCAAATACTGGCCACAGGTACCTTTCAAAGGCCAACTGGGGATATAATGGGCATCTCACAGGCATCAGCATCCAGGGTACTACACCAATTTCTGGATACCATGTTACCACATGCCAATGAGCATATATACTTCCCCAGATCTCAGGAGGAGTTGGCTAGCAATATGTGCCACTTCCACCGTGTGGCACAATACCCGGAGGTACTGGGTGCGATAGACTGTATGCACATACAAATCAAGTCACCACCTGGGGAGCAGGGTAGACGCTACATAAACCGCAAGGGATTCCCCTCCATCAATTGCCAGGTCGTGTGCAATGCGCAGGGCATTATCATGGATGTGTGTACTGGCAGCCCTGGAAGCTACCACGACTCCCATATCTGGCATGCCTCACAGCTGTACCAGGTATTCGCCAGGGGGGACATCCCACAAGGCCACCTTGTGGGGATGCTGGCTATGCACTGGAGCCGTGGATGATGACTCCCATCAGAAATGCACACACACACATGCAAGAATGCCATAATGAGGCACACGCACAAACCAGAATAGTCATAGAGCGTGTGTTTGGGATGCTGAAATCACGGTTCCGGTGCTTGGATACATCCGGTGGAGCCCTGCAGTACTCTCCAGGCACATGTGCCCACATATTCATAGTATGTGCCATGCTACATAATATGATCCTGCGGAAGCAGCTGCTGCAGGGACATAATGGTGAAGGGCCACAAAGCCCACCACAACTGCCAAGGCCAGCCCAGGCACACAGGTTCAGGACCATGAACACACTGTGCCAGCCCCAGTAGGCAGACGGAGGCGTACCCAATATGCCTATGCCCTGGCAAAGAGGGAACGTATAGCACAAACTCTGACAGCGTAGGCCCCATGGACTGACACCTCCCTACCTGCACACACAGTGAAATGGACGGCACACAAACATGGCCACCCGTACAGTGTACCGTATGGGTGGCCCCATGTGTGACTCCAACATAGGCAGCACCCAAACACTGCACACCCAACAGCCAGCGGAGCATGGAACGCCAACACCTGAACCGTACGCGGTTCCCACAGCAGACTGCGTTGCTGTATGCTGCCACGTTCGTCGCAAGGTGTATACATATAGACATGTAGATATGTGCATATACAGATATGGAGATATATATATAATTACACACATAGAAATATATGTACACATATACATATAAGTACAACAGGTAAGACAGGGAATCAGAGGGATGTAAGGTGACAGAGAAGTAACACGCGACATCTGTACATAGTAAACATAGTGAAAGACAACTGGAGCATCTGGGAGGTTTAACAGAAGAGGAAACCGCCACCCATGGAAAGGTCAACATACCGAAATGCATAACCGCGAGTCGGAATGATCGCCAGGCCACAGTACAGTAACAGTACATGTGCGGGTAATACTATGATGATATGAGGGGGGAGGTAGACACTGCCACCGGTGATGCGGGCCACGCAGGTACTGTGTGCAACTGTCCCTGTGACCGCCGCAGTATGTGTATGTGTGCGGTGAGGGTGCCGTGTGTTTCGCTGTGCGAGTATAATGTGTGTGCCACTGTAAAATGTGTATGTTGGTGCCATGTGAGAGGCGGAGTGGAATAACATGTGTAGGCATACAGTATAGTAACCTCAGGCGTATGTACACCAGTACTCCCAAAGTAGTACCGAGAGCCCCTCCTGGCTAGGGCGTGTGGCGGCGATAACGATGCAAAGTGAAAATGTCCCAGAATGTACCACAGGAATATACCCCACATGAAATGGAAAGGACGTATGTACAAATCATGACCGTATGTATGGCACCGATATGGTAATTGCAAAACGATCGTCGGCAAAGTTACACAGCAATAGGTATGTACCGCGGAAATACGCATGTGCTACCCCGGTACTGATCGTGTACGTGCTCGGCCCGTAAACACCGCTGTGTGTTCTGCAAGTGTCAAACAAGCAATCGCCACCTGAATAGGTGGCAACCACTAACAAACAGGCCATCCCAAGTACAGGACCACAATGACTGTAAATATCCGGGACAGAATGACAAGGGATAGTCGTCACGCACAAACAACCGCAGATATACCACCGATGTGGCGGAGGAATACATGCAGGAAGCACACGCAGGCGATACCAACACCACATGACAACAACACAAC